>NW_026901382.1:0-3883 GCF_033783945.1 Neopsephotus bourkii
TTCCATATACATTTTCACATTTTCTTCCTTTACCTTTGTTTCTGGAATAACACTGAAAGGTCCAAAGTACCCCTTTAAATAATTCCTTGCTTTACATACTTTCATTTCTCGTTACGATCTAGTTGATGAAGTCCTAAGATTTCTACTGTTCTTCTAAGATGTGTTACATCTTAAAACCAAACCTGTGTAAAAAGATACCCTCCGCATCTTCTGGGTAATTTCCTTGAATGTTTAACTAAGCATCAAGATCTCAGAAAATTCTGTGTCTTCTAGCCAAGCACAGATCAACTTGAACAAAATCACTCCTCATTTGACTTATTTGCTCTAAAATCTTTAGGAAACGGAATTTAATATGGTCTATGGATAGGCAACCCCAGTGCTTAACTGCTGGAAAGCTTGTCTCAGTGTTAGGCCTAAATTTCCCCTCGCTGCAATTTAAATCTGTTGTGATTTGTCCTGTTTGTATGCAAACGATTCCTTCAAAAAAAGACTGCCTTACACATGCTTACCTTCAGTCCTTTGGCCACCGAGTGGTTTAAAATGACCTCTAGAAGTTGGGAGTAGTCCACAGCAATTTCTGCCCACGCAGCCGCAGTGTACACGAGCGCAGTGTCGGCAGCAATGCAACGGAGGCAGAGTTAAATACGCACCACAACCTGACCTCCGGCCAAATACAGCTCTGGACCACATCAGTTTTCCTAGATCCACACCCTCTGGACGCTGTGTTTGCAAGGGCCAAACCCAGGATCTTCAGTGTTATTCAGTGGAAAGTGAGGCTCAATCATTAAACCTGAGCAGTGAAAGAGATACAAAATTGATGTTGAGCCTGCCCTCCCTAGCGACCAAGTACATCCTCCCTGCCTGCGTTGTTTTCAACATATACTGTGTATTTAAGGAAAACAGCAGAATTGTTGGGCAAAATAACCTCAGTTTAAGGCAAAAATAGTTCATTCAGGACGATGTCCAAAAGGCTCCTATCTATTTTAAGCTTTCCTTCTCTCTGACTCCTCCTTGTTTTCTTAAATGAATGAATCCAAATGTCAAAGAGATTAGGATTAGGAAAAGCCAGCATCTCCTTTCAAGAAACAACATGATCCTTAGAGGATATAAAAGGAAAGTACTTGGGCTTTCTCAGGAAGTTTTGTTCAGAAAGAAAAAGGAGTGACAAAATAGGCACTAAACCCCTGGAAGATCGTTTGTCACCAAACATATTCAGACGCAGCACCCGGCAGAAAATAAAATACGGCACAAGAAGGAAGCCCGCCAAGCTTCCGTGTTGTAGCTCAGGCTACCTGCTTGTGCTACACAGGAGTGACGCTTCGCTTTTGACGACTTAAACCACCATGCAGCGAGACAAACGGACCACGAAGCAGTTGTCACTTACCAGCCACAGCCACTGCTGTTCTGGAGTGTTCTGGTTACTCCACGTAGGCCTTCGAGTCATCTTTACCTCCCACATGAAGCAGGTATTCCGCAAAGAATCTTCATGCCACTGTAAAAATCAAAGCAAGGGTCGACGGTTACCCAAATGCAACAGTGTTTTAAACTGTGCTGTATTAGTATTATTCCTGTATGCACATATGCTTATGAGTTACTGGTAAGTTTGTAAGAGAGATCAGCACAGACCAGAACAGGAACAAACACGAGACTAGGCTGTCCTCCTGGGAAACTCTGACAGTCTCTAGAAGAAAGTAATGATAGTACACTCTGATACTGTTAATTTTTCAACATATTCCAATTAGAAGTGGGGAACTGTCAAACATCCGATAAGGCCTTTACAATTGCAAAGCTCCTTAAATACTGACGTGAATGGAAGGGGTCATTTCATTTTAGCTTTTATTTCTCTGAGAGTACTCAAACACGGGAACAGGAGCAGGATATACTTTTCCATGGGTAAAGCACCAGAGAGAACAATACGAAGAATAAATTGAAACCCGAATCTCATGCACAAATTACTATTAACGTTAATTTCCACATATTACAAAGCAGCTTCTTTGCGTGTATGACATCGCCTTGTGCGCCCAAACGTGATTTTAATTAAGCTCTAACTTATTCATGCCTATAATTCAGATCTAACTGCTAGTCTAGTCAAACGAGTGTAATTATTCCCAGAGGGCACCCCTAAGGGAACTAGGTTTTCCTTTTCATCTCTACATTTAGGCAAACACAATAGATGCTGGAAGATCAGTCTGAAAACCTGGGAATGGAAAGAGCTTTCTAGAACTTGTGGGGAAATTCTAAAGAAAAAAGAAATTGTTAAACAGGAATTTCATAAAGGCCCATTTAGTTGAATTTATTCTTGCAGACTACACAATAGGAGTGAGACAGCGGGGGTTGGTCTCCTTTTCTTTTTCCTTTTACTTAACTTTTTTTCCTTTTCATATTTTTATTCCTAAGCTCAAATATTTTTTCATGTTCCTGCATTCATTTACATAAAGCAATTAAATTAAAAAAAAAAACAAACCAAACATTTCACATCCCGACTCTGTGTGCTCAGGTATAACGACATTTTTGGTTTATTTCTAAAACTGCTCTCTCCTCACAGGCATTTGAAAAAGTTAACCTGCAAGGTCAGTAAGAAAAACACTGAAATGAATCAAGCTATTTTGGGCAAAACCTGAAAGGAGAAGGCAATCTGAACAATCTCACTGATGCAAAGGGTATCAGCCAGTTAGCTCAGTCTGCCATGGAAATATGCATTGCTGGTCTTTGGTAAAAGACTGAAAACTTCTCTGGCTTCTGCGGGAAGCCTGGACGAGATTGACCACGCTGCAGGAGAGGAGAAAAACAACCCCAATACCATTAACGTGTTGATTCACCTCAGGCAGAGAGGGCAGTCTCTATTTCAGAGAGCAGTAGACAGCTTCTCAGGGAGGATGACGGGGTATCCTGGCAGCATCACCTGAAGCAAAGACCAGTTCCGTGCACTGTGCGCTCCAAGGAACCTTTCTTTCTTTGTTCTCGCGCCCCAGTGCTGGCTGGTGGGATAAGGACTAGCCTGTCACGCTGTCAGCTCCAAGGAACATTACAGGTCTCCCAGCAGGGAAGATTTCAGCTAACCCAACACAGAACACAAGTGCTAAAAAGCAACCTCAAAACTCTGCTTCCAGGAAAGAAAACATCCAGAGCCCAATAACAAAACCAGCAAAGCGGACCAATAGGCAACCTCAGGAAACCTAAACCCCTCTCATAAACATAACACCTCCGAAAAGAAAACCTGACAGAGACACTCGTTAATGCTGGGGAGCGGGCACCAGAGAGGCCGTGCGCAGACGGAGCTTTAGGCGGCCAAGCGAGGGCAGGAGCTCTGTGCGTGCAGGTGATGCCTGCGGGAGAAACGCTGTTGGGTTTGCAGAACCGGAAAAACCGCTCCGAGGAACGCTCACCGGAGGATGGAAACCGGGCGGGGAGCAGCGGTTTCGGAGCCCGTTGCCTCTGCGCCACCGAAAAGGTGAGCGTGTGCTGCTCCCAGGTGTCCCGACGTCGGTTACTGCAGGTGGGGCAGAAGGCGGGGGAGAGCGGCTCCGGGCGCCGCTCGCTGCTGCCATCTTGTCTCGAACTCCCGGTACCTACGGGAGGGGGGGCCGCGCTGTGGCTCTGCCGAAAACGCAGCACCGAAGCGGCCGGTGATGGGCCGGGTGCGGCGGTGATGTGGGGAAAGCGGCTGGGGGCCGCGTTCCGATGCTACCGTGTGTCCAAACCGCGGCACTGCACGGGGGAAAGCAGACGAACGCGGCCGGCAGACGGTCGGTGCCGGGATCACGGGGCCGATATCCGGAACCGACCGGACTGCAGAAAGGAGGCTGCACTGGTGAAGCTGAACCAATCAGAGAGGCGGAAAGGCGGTGCTCGGGGTGATTGACGGGAGACTCAGCCAATGGCG